>NC_083435.1:30308173-30355673 GCF_020745735.1 Hemiscyllium ocellatum | reverse complement strand
AGCCTGCCAGTGGGATATACAGACTGCCAGCAGGATATACAGCCTGCCAGCGGGATATACAGACTGCCAGCGGGATATACAGACTGCCAGTGGGATATACAGACTGCCAGTGGGATATACAGACTGCCAGTGGGATATACAGTCTGCCAGGGGGATATACAGACTGCCAGCAGGATATACAGCCTGCCAGCGGGATATACAGCCTGCCAGGGGGATATACAGACTGCCAGCGGGATATACAGCCTGCCAGCGGGATATACAGCCTGCCAGCGGGATATACAGCCTGCCAGGGGGATATACAGCCTGCCAGCGGGATATACAGCCTGCCAGCGGGATATACAGCCTGCCAGGGGGATATACAGACTGCCAGCGGGATATACAGCCTGCCAGCGGGATATACAGCCTGCCAGCGGGATATACAGCCTGCCAGCGGGATATACAGACTGCCAGTGGGATATAGTCTGCCAGGGGGATATACAGACTGCCAGTAGGATATACAGCCTGCCAGTGGGATATACAGCCTGCCAGGGGGATATACAGACTGCCAGCGGGATATACAGCCTGCCAGCGGGATATACAGCTTGCCAGACAACCCTTGCCTTGAGAACAGCCAGTTCAGAGACCTCTGAAATATAAACAAGCGATTCTTACCGATACTGCTTTCTCTTCCACTTCCCCTCTCGGTCTTGTGGAGCCTTCCTCCCACCATCTCCTGCTATCGGAGCTTAATTCATCATCCCCTCTTACTCTGTTGGTTGTCTTTAGCTTGGCATGGGGTGGTTGGGGGTAGGGGTGAGGAGACGGTGAACTAAACCCCTGCTGCTTGGTCTTTTTCTGTTTTGTTTGTGAAGGATGAATTGATCCAACAATAACCTTTATCAGAAGCAAAACAAGCCACATTGCTCTGCTAATAACCTCATGAAACTAAAAAGTAGTCGATTTAAATAGTTGTTAAACCAGTGACTCGTTCTTAACAACAGCCAGCGTAATTAGGATGAAAAAGATAAATGGAAGAGTAGGCCTGTTGTAACGTATTTTCCAACTCTGTAAGAAAAATGTTGTGTTTCTACCTCAACTCCACTTTCCCGTATCACTCCCACGTCCCCCTGTTCCCTTAGTATCCAAAACCCATCAGTCTTTTCCTTAAAAATCGACTTTCCCAATCGCAATTTATCAGAAAGTAACGCACAGACAGGGCCTGGGCCTGACGTTTCTCACTCCCAAGGCCCACCAGCTAACAACTGAGAGAAATTCGGAACCTCAACGTGAAAGCTCAATCCAGCAATCACTCAGGCTGCCTGGCTGAGTGATACACTGCCAGTGGGGCCTTTCCGAAATGCTTCACCAAGCTTCTTTTGAAGCTAAATGTGCATTTTTAGCATCTTTGAGAGAGGACCTCCTTTGATACTGACAGCCAAGTCTGAACACCCTGAATGGCGAGACCATTATGGAGACTGGATTCCTGTGCAGTTGCACACTGGGACTAAACTCTAAGGGTAGTCTCCATGTGAGACAGGGGACAATGACGTCCAGGGCGGTGAGACGACATCTCGCTCCAGTGATGGGGATCTTCGGTTCCTTGGATGGGTTGGAACTGCTTTCGCTGAGAGATAAGAGGTCGATTTGTTCGAGAAGTTCAAAGTGATCAGGTGTCTGGACAGGGGGAGGGGGGGGGATGAAGGGGGACTGTTCCCATTGGTGGGTGGATCAAGAAGCCGAAGATAGAGATCTAAGGACTTGGAGAAGGAAGCAACGGTACCAGAAGGAAAGATTTCCTGCATGAACCAAGTGATTAGGGTCTGGAAAGGCCTGAAATGGTCACAGTGGTGATTTAATTTTCAGGCATTCACAAAAAGGAAATTGGATCAGGAAAGATGAACGCAACGGCTTCAATGAAAAGGGATGGAAGATAGGACTAGATTAAATAATCTTGCACAGGGCCATACACAGAATGCCTCCCTTCTGTGCTGTAATCATTCCATAATTTGCGATAAATGGGTCATTTGCAATGGTGATGCAACTCAGTACAATTTTGGTGAACAAACCTTGTATGAGCTAATAGTCTTAATATTTGCACTTCAGTGAACGGTAACGTAGCACTTAACAACTGTTGTTCAAAGTCCCTTCAATGAAAACTCCCCCGCTCACCCCACCTCTGCCCATTGAATGTGTTAGTTCCATAATGACCGGTTGGAGGCCAGTTTCAGTTGCAACAAGGGACTCAGGCTTGTGAAGGAATAATGGATATTTTCACTGAATCGGTCTCCACATGAAGTGGACGTGGCTCTAGACTTCTTCTCTGGGTTCAGGCTGGACGGCGAGTGAATATTTCGCAACAGGAAATGCATCAGTGTTTGTGTGCAGTAGGTTGGAGAGCGGGAAGCCCAGTTCCTTTCCAACACTGCTGAGCAAGACACAGTGTTCTGAAGTTAACCAGAAAGTTATACTGGCCAAGATCGTGCCCTGAGGCAATTAAAGGCCCTTTTGGAAAACGTCAAGTGTACAGTTTCAATATCAAACATTGGCTTTGGATAAGAATCCAATACAGCTCCTTTGCACAGAGATCAAACAACATGCCCTGAGTGTCACCAAAGTGACAGACAGGAAGACGGGTCCTCTGGTCCGCCCACCTATCACAGGAAATTCATGCCTTTCACAGGCTTCAAGGTCTATATGCACATTTCTCTCACACCCAAAACCACATCTGAATAGCAAGAACGCGGAAACCATTAAAAACCAGGTCAAATTCTGGGGTGCGAGAATAGAAATTTGGGAAATTAGCCTCTAACCCTTCCAACAATGGTAGTCGAATCTACTCCAGATCATCACTCTGGCCTCAAATTCCCTACAGTATTCCCTGGGCGCCGCGGTGGCTCAGGGGTTAGCACTCATATCACCAAGGTCCCAGGTTCAATTCCCACCCTCAGGGCGACTGTCTGTATGGAGTTTGCACAGTCGCCCCGTGTCTGTGTAGGGGTGCTCCGGTTTCCTCCCACAATCCAAAGATGTGCAGGCCAAGTGAATTGGCCATGCTAAATTGCCCGTAGTGTTAGGTGCGTGAGTCAGAGGGGGACGGGTTTGGTTACTCTTCAGAGGGTCGGTGGGGACTGGTTGGGCTGAAGGGCCTGTTTCCACACTGTAGGGAATCGAATCTATTCAGTCAGATGTAAATTCAAACCTATCTTTTAATCAAAGGATAAAACGCAGTCTTCCTACTCTGTTAAGTTGTTGCTCGATTATTTGAAATAATACTTGCCAACACAAACCCTTTAACATGTTATTTGGCACAAACAAGAACGAAGTTAAAAGGAATGTTTACGCTGCTTTCAACACAGATCCTGCTTTGAGAATCAGCAGCTTTGTAGCTGTTCCAGTTGTGCTCGGATAAAAATCAAAACCAAACCTGGAATATTCTTGGTCAGTGTCACATTGAAACCACCACCCAATCAGTAACTCCATGTTCTGGTGTTTCTTGGCAAAGTCATGACTGAAGAGAAAGAGGTGTTTGTGATGACTTTTCCCCTACCATACCTTGTCCACACTCAAATATATCTGCCTTTAGTTCAAGTCCAAGGTTCCGAATCGATCAAATTAATCACAATCTGTGGGGCTACTATCAAAGCAGTTGCGACACAGACCTGCCCTCAGTACTCAGGACGACAGAGTCGATTCCACGCTCTGCTTCCTCTCCCTATTAATGAAACCACAGGCATAAAAAAACTCAGGAAAGAGCAGCTGGTCTTGGGGAAAAAAATGACAAAATTCTATTTAAAACAGGTTGTGAGCAGCACTTCGAGAAGGCAAGAAGGATTTACAGAGAGAATTCCAAAGCTGATGGCACGGTCCACATCGGGAGAGTTATTCAACTGGCGATGGTCAAGGGGTCATGAGCTGAAGGAGGGAAGATACCTTGGAGGAGGTTTGAGGAATTGGGAGGGCCAGTCTGCAATTTGAAAACAGGAATGGGAGTTTTGAAACTTGAGGCATTACCAGACTCCGTATGGCTAATGGAATGTTGGCGGGACAGGAATGCTGGGATACAATCTGCACAGCTTTGGTTGTGGGGTGGGGGAGGGAGGGGGGATTGAAAAGAGGCACGAGTTCATTTCTCTAAAAGTCACATCTCTGAAAATCTCCTAACTTCCCCCCGCCCCACTCCCCCACTCCCCCCCAATTCCTGAAGCCAATCCAGCCAATCCTCACTTCCCTCATCAATGCACAACATAACGCTGACCACAATCAAACTACTCTGCGGACAAGTTTCGATTTGTCCATGGTCACTCAAAAAAAACCCGAAGCAGTCTATTCTCACACACATCGGTCCTCAGCCCCACTTTGCTGTTCTGTCAATCGCTCCCACACTTTGAGAGAGTCTTAATGTCCGCAGTGGGTTAGGACATTGTGGATGTACAGTCTCTGCAGATGGAAACACGCCATCATCCATTTAAGTTCTCCAAATTACAACCCACGTCCCTTTACGTGTCAATTCTCAGTGACCCTCCCATTTCCCCTAAAGATCTTTGAAGTTATCTGGTCTGCATGGCCTTTTATCACGAGTGGAGTCTCAGCGTCCCAGATCACCCTTTCCCCAGACAGCAACAGGGGAAATAGGGAGAGGGAGCCATCTACACGGTCTGTCAACCCTGCTCCACTACTTAATACAATATTGGCTGATCCCGAATTTCCATTCCACCCTGTCCCTGGGTTCTGCCATTCCTTGGCATCTATCCATCTCAGCCTCTCATGTTTCCAATGATGTAACATCCACACCACTGTGGGGGGTAGAAAATTCCAAAGAGACAGAAATGTTTTACATCACTCATTACGGGTGAAGGAATTTACCCCAATTTCAGCCCTGAACCAATCAGCTCCTCATCCAGATGTTCTCCTTGTCTGAGGGAGTGCTGCACTGTCTGATGGTCAGTACTGAGGGAGTGTTGTACTGTCAGAGGGTCAGTACTGAGGGAGCACCGCACTGTCAGAGGGTCAGTACTGAGGGAGTGCCGCACTGTCAGAGGGTCAGTACTGAGGGAGTGCTGCACTGTCTGATGGTCAGTACTGAGGGAGTGCTGCACTGTCTGATGGTCAGTACTGAGGGAGTGTTGTACTGTCAGAGTGTCAGTACTGAGGGACTGCTGCACTGTCAGAGGGTCAGTACTGAGGGAGCACCGCACTGTCAGAGGATGATGAACCTGAAGCGTTCGCAGGGCTCTTCAGTCAGAAGTGCTAAGTGGCCGATCCGTCTCGGGCTCCTCCGGTCTCATCCAATTCGATTCACTCCCCGTGATATCAACTGGAAAAGGCCCTGGGCCCTGACAACATTCCAGTGACGGTCCTGCCCTGAGCTGTCCTGTACACGAAAAGCAGGACTAATTCCCCCCAGTTTATACCCACCCCGTCAGTCCCCTTTCAGTCCTCAGGAGAGTGATGGAAAGTGTCTCTCTGGTGTTACCATACTATGGCTTTCGGAGGTTATTTTGTCCTGTTTTTGTTTCGGTTAGAGGTTTGGAGCCTTCGGTGCTGACCTGTTTCCTCGAAGCTGATAAAGGGCCCAGCTTGTGAAACCTTGGGCTCTTGGTTTAAGTTAGGAACAATAGAAGCAGCCTGAATGGGTGGGGTCAGGCTCTCACATGCCCTGAGCTTTTGTTTAGCTTTCAGTAGGTGGGTGAGGTCTGTTTGTGGAAGCTTCCACATTTTCCTCTCTGTCTGTCCCAGCTCAGAACCGGGGATTCTCTGCCTGCTGCCGAACCACATGTGAGAAGCTGGTTTTACTGAACTTGCCTTTGCCAAGGGTGTGTTTATGGGATGTTACCGTCATGGGACAGGTCCCTTTCAGTCGTTAATCCATTATTCTGTTACGTTTTCCAAAAGAGTTGAGCGTTTCCAATTCTTTTTTTCTTTCATTTGCATTTTAGCTCTCGGGTAAGAATAAAGCGTTTTTTTTTCCCTTAAAACGGAGGAGGGTAACCAACTGAATTACATCTGACACTTGCCTGTAAATAAAGTTAGCGTTTCGGAAATCTCCTTGATATGTTTGCAGGGAGTTTGTTCTGGTCCATAACCACAGCGCTATCAGGCAGCACCCGCTCAGGGATAACCTGCTCAGCGATGCCCAGTTTGGGTTCTGCCAGGGCCACTCAGCTCCTGACCCCATTACAGCATTGGGTCAAACCTGGACAAAAGGGTTGAATTCCAGGGGGGGAGGGGGGGAGGGACAGCCCCTGACATCAAGGCTGCATTTGACCGAGTGTGGCATCAAGGAGCCCTGGGAAAACTGGAATCGATGGGTATCCGGGCGGGCAAACTCTCCAGTGGTTAGAATGCCTGGCACATTGGAAGATGTTGTCATTGTTGGAGGTCAGTTATCTCAGCTCCAGGACATCTCTGCAGGAGTCCCTCAGGGTAGTGTCCCTCAGCCCAACCATCCCTTCAGCTGCTTCATCAATGCCCTTCCCTCCATCACAGGGTCAGGAGTGGGGACCTTGGCCAATGTCTGCACAGTGTTCAGCACCATTCGCCGCTCCTCAGATACTGGAGCAGTCCGTGTCCACATGCAGCAAGGTCTGGACAATATGCCGAACAGCAACAGAAAGTGGTGGTGAAACTCAACAGGTCTGGTCGCGTCTGTGGGAGAGAAAGCAGAGTTAATGCTTCAACCCAGTGACCCTTCATCAGGACTGTTGGCAGCTGGGGGGAAGGTGGGGTGTCTGTGCTGCAGGCAATGTTATGTGATGTGGGTGGGTGGGTGGGGGAGGTGAGTGAAGAAGGGGCCCAGACAGAGATAGGAGAGGTGCGGGTAAACACGGAGATGATGGATAGCAGGCCGGGACAGAAGGAAAGCTGTGTAAGTGTGAATCAGAGCTCAGAGTTCGAGGGAATGGGTTAGATGTGCTGTAGCTGCCTATATAATGTGAGAATAAGCCTAGGAGTACGGGGGAGCGGGGTGACTGTGTGAAAAGGAAGCCATGTCAGGGTATTGGGGGATGGGGTAAGATACACGGAAGGATGAATCAAGCTCTATAGCTATTGGGCTCTAGAAGCTGCAAGGTCACCAGCAGGAAAATGAGATGTTGTATCCTCAATCTTACCCTGAGGCTGGCTGGAGCATGCCTGAAACAGAAATGTTGCCGTGGGAACGCAGGGGTCATAGGATCCCAACAGCATGGGAACAGGCCCTTCGGCCCAACAAGTCCACACCGACCCTCCGAAGCCATCCCACAAATCCCTGAGCACTATGGGACAATTTAGTGTGGCCAATTCACCCTAACCTGTACATCTTTGAACTCTGGGAGGAAACCCACACAGACACGGGGAGAGTGTGCAAACACCACACAGAGAGTCGCTCAAGGCTGGAATCGAACCTGGGACCCTGGTGCTGTGAGGCAGCAGTGCTAACCACTGAGCCACCGTGCCGCCTTAAAGCATGTGGGAATCACAGGCAGCTGTAAGCTCAGGGGCGGTCCTTCCAGAACGGCGGTGTTGTGCAGTACGGTCACCCCAGCTGTGTTTGGTCTGTCCAGGGTGGACGGGAGGCCATGGGGTGAGCTGTGAGGACATCAGGCTCCATTGAGAGAAGGCCAGGGCTATCACTGCTTCACCTGGAAGGTGTGCCTGGGACCTTCCTCGTTGGGGGCTGGGGGGAGAAGGGAGGTGGTGAAGAAGGAACTGGTGTTCCACCTTCTGGGACTGCATTGGGAAGCTGCGCAGAGGGACGTAGGGAATGAAGGAACTGTCCCTGTGGAAAGCTGGGAAGGGGGGTATGTGCCTGCTGGAGGAAGGGGTGTGACTGAGGACCAGGGGGACCCTATCCCTGTTGTGGGAGGGATGATCAGGGCCCTGCCGACCCCAGTTCAGGTGGACCAAGGCAATGTGTTGTGTTTTGTGAAGATAACTCAGGGCTGGACCTACACAGTTAATGGTGGGGCCCCGGGGAGTGCAGTTGAACAAGGAACCTAGGAATGCAGGTAGATCGTGGCGTCTCAGCTGGGCAGGGTGGGGAATGCGGCATTTGGCAGACTCACTGTCATTGGTCAGAGCATTGAGTTACAGGAGTTGGGACGTCATGTTACAGCTGTACGGGACATTAGCGAGGATGCATTCGGAATACTGCATGCAATTCTGGTCACCGTGCGAGAGGAAGGATGCTATTAAACTGGAAAGATTTACAAGGTAGATCTGGTAATAAAGATTTACGAGGATGAGAGGGTTTGAGTTATGGGGAGAGGCTGAATAGGCCGGGAATGTTTTCACTGGAGCGGAGGAGACTGAGGGATGACAAAGTCAGACATCAGGCACCACCCGGTTACAGTCCCACAGGGAGATGTAACACCACAGGCTTCTGGAGAGAGACGCCTCATCAGGTGGAATAACCCAGTGGGACTACAACCCGGCGGGCTCGGAATTCAGTACTGACCCTCTGACAGTGCGGCACTCCCTCAGTACTGACCCTCTGACAGTGCAACACTCCCTCAGTACGGACCCTCTGACAGTGTGGCACTCCCTCAGTACTGACCCTCTGACAGTGCGGCACTCCCTCAGTACTGACCCTCTGACAGTGCGGCACTCACTCAGTGCTGACTCTCTGACAGTGCGGCACCCACTCAGTACTGACCCTCTGACAGTGCAGCACTCCCTCAGTACTGACACTCTGACAGTGAGGCACTCCCTCAGTACGAAACCTCTGACAGTGCGGCACTCCCTCAGTACTGACCCTCTGACAGTGCAGCACTCCCTCAGTACTGACCCTCTGACAGTGCAGCACTCCCTCAATACTGACCCTCTGACAGTGTGGCACTCCCTCAGTACTGGCCCTCTAGCAGTGCAGCACTCCCTCAGTACTGACCCTCTGACAGTGAGGCACTCCCTCAGTGCTGACCCTCTGACAGTGTGGCACTCCCTCAGTACGGACCCTCTGACAGTGAGGCACTCCCTCAGTACTGACCCTCTGACTGTGAGGCACTCCATCAGTACGGACCCTCTGACAGTGTGGCACTCCCTCAGTACTGACCCTCTGACAGTGCGGCCCTCCCTCAGTACTGACCCTCTGACATTGCGGCATTCCCTCAGCACTGACCCTCTGACAGTGCGGCACTCCCTCAGTACGGACCCTCTGACAGTGTGACACTCCCTCAGTACTGACCCTCTGACAGTGCGGCACTCCCTCAGTACGGACCCTCTGACAGTGCAGCACTCCCTCAGTACTGACCCTCTGACAGTGAGGCACTCCCTCCGTGCTGACCCTCTGACAGTGTGGTACTCCCTCAGTACGGACCCTCTGACAGTGAGGCACTCCCTCAGTACTGACCCTCTGACTGTGAGGCACTCCCTCAGTACAGACCCTCTGACAGTGTGGCACTCCCTCAGTACGGACCCTCTGACAGTGCGGCACTCCCTCAGTACTGACCCTCTGACAGTGCGGCACTCCCTCAGTACGGACCCTCTGACAGTGTGACACTCCCTCAGTACTGACCCTCTGACAGTGCGGCACTCCCTCAGTGCTGACCCTCTGACAGTGTGACACTCTCTCAGTACGGACCCTCTGACAGTGCAGCACTCCCTCAGTACTGACCCTCTGACAGAGTGACACTCCCTCAATACTGACCCTCTGACAGTGAGGCACTCCGTCAGTACGAACCCTCTGACAGTGCGGCACTCCCTCAGTAGTGACCCTCTGACAGTGATCACTCCCTCAGTACTGACCCTCTGACAGTGAGGCACTCCCTCAGTACTGACCCTCTGACAGTGCAACACTCCCTCAGTACGGACCCTCTGACAGTGAGGCACTCCCTCAGTACTGACCCTCTGACAGTGTGGCACTCCCTCAGTACTGACCCTCTGACAGTGCGGCACTCCCTCAGTACTGACCCTCTGACAGTGCGGCACTCACTCAGTGCTGACTCTCTGACAGTGCGGCACCCACTCAGTACTGACCCTCTGACAGTGCAGCACTCCCTCAGTACTGACACTCTGACAGTGCGGCACTCCCTCAGTACGAACCCTCTGACAGTGCGGCACTCCCTCAGTACTGACCCTCTGACAGTGCAGCACTCCCTCAGTACTGACCCTCTGACAGTGCAGCACTCCCTCAATACTGACCCTCTGACAGTTTGGCACTCCCTCAGTACTGACCCTCTAGCAGTGCAGCACTCCCTCAGTACTGACCCTCTGACAGTGAGGCACTCCCTCAGTGCTGACCCTCTGACAGTGTGGCACTCCCTCAGTACGGACCCTCTGACAGTGAGGCACTCCCTCAGTACTGACCCTCTGACTGTGAGGCACTCCATCAGTACGGACCCTCTGACAGTGTGGCACTCCCTCAGTACGGACCCTCTGACAGTGCGACACTCCCTCAGTACTGACCCACTGACAATGCGGATTTCCCTCAGCACTGACCCTCTGACAGTGCGGCACTCCCTCAGTACGGACCCTCTGACAGTGTGACACTCCCTCAGTACTGACCCTCTGACAGTGCGGCACTCCCTCAGTACGGACCCTCTGACAGTGCAGCACTCCCTCAGTACTAACCCTCTGACAGTGCAGCACTCCCTCAGTACGGACCCTCTGACAGTGAGGCACTCCCTCAGTACGAACCCTCTAACAGTGCAGCACTCCCTCAGTACTGACCCTCTGAGAGTGAGACACTCCCTCAGTGCTGAGCCTCTGACAGTGTGGCACTCCCTCAGTACGGACCCTCTGACAGTGTGGCACTCCCTCAGTACGGACCCTCTGACAGTGAGGCACTCCCTCAGTACTGACCCTCTGACAGTGCGGCATTCCCTCAGCACTGACCCTTTGACATTGCGGCACTCCCTCAGTACGGACCCTCTGACAGTGTGACACTCCCTCAGTACTGACCCTCTGACAGTGCGGCACTCCCTCAGTACTGACCCTCTGACAGTGTGACACTCTCTCAGTACGGACCCTCTGACAGTGCGGCACTCCCTCAGTACTGACCCTCTGACAGAGTGACACTCCCTCAATACTGACCCTCTGACAGTGCGGCACTCCCTCAGTACGAACCCTCTGACAGTGCGGCACTCCCTCAGTAGTGACCCTCTGACAGTGAGGCACTCCGTCAGTACGAACCCTCTGACAGTGCGGCACTCCCTCAGTAGTGACCCTCTGACAGTGAGGCACTCCCTCAGTACTGACCCTCTGACAGTGAGGCACTCCCTCAGTACGGACCCTCTGACAGTGTGGCACTCCCTCAGTACTGACCCTCTGACAGTGCAGCACTCCCTCAGTACTGACCCTCTGACAGTGAGGCACTCCCTCCGTGCTGACACTCTGACAGTGTGGCACTCCCTCAGTACGGACCCTCTGACAGTGAGGCACTCCCTCAGTACTGACCCTCTGACTGTGAGGCACTCCCTCAGTACAGACCCTCTGACAGTGTGGCACTCCCTCAGTACGGACCCTCTGACAGTGCGGCACTCCCTCAGTACTGACCCTCTGACAGTGCGGCACTCCCTCAGTACGGACCCTCGGACAGTGTGACACTCCCTCAGTACTGACCCTCTGACAGTGCGGCACTCCCTCAGTACTGACCCTCTGACAGTGTGACACTCTCTCAGTACGGACCCTCTGACAGTGCAGCACTCCCTCAGTACTGACCCTCTGACAGAGTGACACTCCCTCAATACTGACCCTCTGACAGTGAGGCACTCCCTCAGTAGTGACCCTCTGACAGTGATCACTCCCTCAGTACTGACCCTCTGACAGTGAGGCACTCCCTCAGTACTGACCCTCTGACAGTGCAACACTCCCTCAGTACGGACCCTCTGAATGTGAGGCACTCCCTCAGTACTGACCCTCTGACAGTGTGGCACTCCCTCAGTACTGACCCTCTGACAGTGCGGCACTCCCTCAGTACTGACCCTCTGACAGTGCGGCACTCCCTCAGTACTGACCCTCTGACAGTGCAGCACTCCCTCAGTACTGACCCTCTGACAGTGCAGCACTCCCTCAATACTGACCCTCTGACAGTGTGGCACTCCCTCAGTACTGACCCTCTAGCAGTGCAGCACTCCCTCAGTACTGACCCTCTGACAGTGTGGCACTCCCTCAGTACGGACCCTCTGACAGTGAGGCACTCCCTCAGTACTGACCCTCTGACTGTGAGGCACTCCATCAGTACGGACCCTCTGACAGTGTGGCACTCCCTCAGTACGGACCCTCTGACAGTGCGGCACTCCCTCAGTACTGACCTACTGACAATGCGGCATTCCCTCAGCACTGACCCTCTGACAGTGCGGCACTCCCTCAGTACGGACCCTCTGACAGTGTGACACTCCCTCAGTACTGACCCTCTGACAGTGCGGCACTCCCTCAGTACTGACCCTCTGACAGTGCAGCACTCCCTCAGTACTAACCCTCTGACAGTGCAGCACTCCCTCAGTACGGACCCTCTGACAGTGAGGCACTCCCTCAGTACGAACCCTCTGACAGTGCAGCACTCCCTCAGTACTGACCCTCTGAGAGTGAGGCACTCCCTCAGTGCTGAGCCTCTGACAGTGTGGCACTCCCTCAGTACGGACCCTCTGACAGTGTGGCACTCCCTCAGTACGGACCCTCTGACAGTGAGGCACTCCCTCAGTACTGACCCTCTGACAGTGCGGCATTCCCTCAGCACTGACCCTTTGACATTGCGGCACTCCCTCAGTACGGACCCTCTGACAGTGTGACACTCCCTCAGTACTGACCCTCTGACAGTGCGGCACTCCCTCAGTACGGACCCTCTGACAGTGTGACACTCTCTCAGTACGGACCCTCTGACAGTGCAGCACTCCCTCAGTACTGACCCTCTGACAGAGTGACACTCCCTCAATACTGACCCTCTGACAGTGCGGCACTCCCTCAGTACGAACCCTTTGACAGTGCGGCACTCCCTCAGTAGTGACCCTCTGACAGTGAGGCACTCCGTCAGTACGAACCCTCTGACAGTGCGGCACTCCCTCAGTAGTGACCCTCTGACAGTGAGGCACTCCCTCAGTACTGACCCTCTGACAGTGAGGCACTCCCTCAGTACGGACCCTCTGACAGTGTGGCACTCCCTCAGTACTGACCCTCTGACAGTGTGGCACTCCCTCAGTACGGACCCTCTGACAGTGAGGCACTCCCTCAGTACGGACCCTCTGACAGTGTGGCACTCCCTCAGTACGAACCCTCTGACATTGCAGCACTCACTCAGGACTGACCCTCTGATAGTGTGGCACTCCCTCAGTACGGACCCTCTGACAGTGAGGCACTCCCTCAGTACTGTCCCTCTGACAGTGCGGCACTCCATCAGTACGGACCCTCTGACAGTGTGGCACTCCCTCTGTACGGACCCTCTGACAGTGCGGCCCTCCCTCAGTACTGACCCTCTGACAATGCGGCATTCCCTCAGCACTGACCCTCTGACAGTGCGGCACTCCCTCAGTACTGACCCTCTGACAGTGCGGCACTCCCTCAGTGCCTCAGGATGGTCAGTGCCTCGGGACAGTGAGTGTCTAGGGATGGTCAGTGCCCTGTGATGGTCAGTGTCTCAGGTTGGTCAGTGCCCCTGGGACGGTCTGTGCCCTGGGATGGTCAATGCCCCAGGACTGTCAGTGCCTCGGGATAGTCAGTCCCACAGAATGGTCAATGTCTCAGAACGGTCAGTCCCCCTGGATGGTCAGTGCCTCAGGATGGTCAGTGTGTTAGGACGGTCAGTCTCTCAGGATGGTCAGTCCCTCGGGACGGTCAATGTGTCAGGACGGTCAGTGTCTCAGGATGGACAGTGCCTTTGGATGGACAGTGTCTCAGGATGGTCAGTGTCTTGGAGCAGTCAGTGTCCCAGGACGGTGAGTGCCTCAGGACGGACAGTGACTCAGGACGGTCAGTGCTTCAGGACAGTCAGTGCCCTCAGGACGGACAGTGTCTCACGACGGACAGTGTCTCGGGACGGTCAGTGTCTCGGGACGGTCAGTGCCCTCAGGACGGACAGTGTCTCAGGACAGACAGTGACTCGGGATGGTCAGTGTCTCAGGACGGACAGTGTCTCAGGACGGACAGTGCCCTCAGGACGGTCAGTGTCTCAGGACGGACAGTGTCTCAGGACGGACAGTGCCCTCAGGACGGACAGTGTCTCGGGACAGACAGTGCCTCAGAACGGACAGTGCCCTTGGGACGGTCAGTACCCTGGGATGGACAGTGCCCTGGGACGGTCAGTGTCTTGGGATGGTTAGTGCCCTGGGATGGTCAGTACCCTCAGGATGGTCAATGCCTCAGGATGGTCAGTGCCCCGGGACGGTCAGTTCCCCCGGGACAGTCTGTGCCTTGGGATGGTCAGTGCACTTGGGATGGTCATTGCCCTCAAGACGGTCAGTGTCTCGGGACAGTCAGTGTCTCGGGACAGTCAGTGCCTTGGTACGGTCAATGTCTTGGGATGGTCAGTGTCTTGGGACGGTCAGTGCCCTGGGACAGTCAGTGCCTCAGGACATTCAGTGTCTTGGGACGGTCAGTGCCCTCGGGACGGTCAGTGTCTCAGGATGGTCAGTACCTCGGGATGTTCAGTGCCCTCGGGACGGTCAGTGGCCTGGGATGGTCAGTGTCTCAGGGCGGTAAATGCCCTTAGGACAGTCAGTGCCCCGGGATGGTCAGTGTCTTGGGATGATCAATGCCCTCGGGACGCTCATTGCCCTCAGGATGGTCAATGCCTCAGGACGGTCAGTGCCCCGGGACGGTCAGTGTCTCGGGACAGTCAGTGCTACAGGATGGTCAATACCTCGAGACAGTCAATGCCTCAGGACTGTCAGTGCCTCGGGACGGTCAGTGCCCTCGGGACGGTCAGTGTCTCAGGACGGTCAGTGCCTCGGGACGGTCAGTGTCTCAGGACGGTCAGTGCCTCGGGACAATCAGAGGCTCAGAATGGTCAGTGTCTCAGGACGGTCAGTGCCCTCGGGACGGTCAGTGTCTCAGGACGGTCAGTGCCCTGGGACAGTCAGTGCCCCGGGACGGTGAGTGTCCCAGGATGGTCAGTGCCCTCGGGACGGTCAGTGCCCCGGGACGGTGAGTGTCCCAGGACAGTCACTGCCTCGGGACAATCAGAGGCTCAGGATGGTCAGTGCCTCAGGATGGTCAGTGCCCCGGGGCGGTCACTGCTTCAGGACAATCAGAGACTCAGGATGGTCAGTGCCTCGGGACGGTCAGTGCCTCGGGACGGTCAGTGCCCCGGGACGGTCAGTGCCTCAGAATGGTCAGCGTCTCGGGACGGTCAGTGCCCTGGGACAGTCAGTGCCATGGGACAGTCAGTGCCCTGGGACGGTGAGTGTCCCGGTATGGTCAGTGCCCTGGGACGGTCAGTGTCTCGGGACGGTGAGTGTCCCGGTATGGTCAGTGCCCTGGGACGGTCAGTGTCTCGGGACGGTGAGTGCCCTGGGACGGTGAGTGTCCCGGTATGGTCAGTGCCCTGGGACGGTCAGTGCCCTGGGACGGTGAGTGTCCCGGTATGGTCAGTGCCCTGGGACGGTCAGTGTCTCGGGACGGTGAGTGCCCTGGGACGGTGAGTGTCCCGGTATGGTCAGTGCTCTGGGACGGTCAGTGCCCTGGGACGGTGAGTGTCCCGGTATGGTCAGTGCCCTGGGACGGTCAGTGCCCTGGGACGGTGAGTGTCCTGGGACTGTCAGCGTTTCGGGACAGTGAGTGTCTCGGGACAGTCAGTGCCCTCGGGACGGTGAGTGCCCCAGGACGGTCAGTGCCCTGGGACGGTCAGTGCCCCAGGACGGTCAGTGCCCTGGGACGGTCAGTGCCCCGGGACGGTGAGTGTTCCGGGACGGTCAGTGCCCTGGGACGGTCAGTGCCCCGGGACGGGTAGTGTCAGGGCCCGTGTATATTGCCCGTGTTTCTATGTCCTTGTGGAGGTAGTGGTTGAACTGCCTTGTTGACCCATGATATGGAGGTGCTCCTGTTGATCTGGGGCTGAGGGAGTGCCGCACTGTCAGAGGGTCAGTACTGAGGGAGTGCTGCACTGTCAGAGGGTCAGTACTGAGGGAATGCTGCACTGTCAGAGGGTCAGTACTGAGGGAGTGCCACACTGTCAGAGGGTCAGTACTGAGGGAGTGCCGCACTGTCAGAGGGTCAGTACTGAGGGAGTGTCGCACTGTCAGAGGGTCAGTACTGAGGGAGTGCCGCACTGTCAGGGGTTTAGTACTGAGGGAGTGTCACACTGTCAGAGGGTAAGTACTGAGGGAGTGCCGCACTGTCAGAGGGTCAGTACTGAGGGAGTGTCACACTGTCAGAGGGTCAGTACTGAGGGAGTGCCGCACTGTCATAGGGTCAGTACTGAGGGAGAGTCACACTGTCAGAGGGTCAGTACTGAGGGAGTGTCGCACTGTCAGAGGGTCAGTACTGAGGGAGTGTCGCACTGTCAGAGGGTCAGTACTGAATTCCGAGCCCGCCGGGTTGTAGTCCCACTGGGTTATTCCACCTGATGAGGCGGCTGTGGTGTTACATCTCCCTGTGGGACTGTAACCGGGTGGTGCCTGATGTCTGACTTTGTCCATCCCCCTCCCCCCAGTCCAACACCAGCCCCTCCACATTGTGGTTCTTGTAATTCCTTGAGCCTCTGCACTCCCCCTGCTGTGGGTTGACCTGCAATACCGGTCGGGAGGGAATTCCAGGGTTTTGACCCGGATATAGTGAGGGAACAGCAATATGTTTCCAAGTCAGGATGGTGAGGGGCTTGGAGGGGAACTTGCAGGGGGTGGTGTTCCCGTGTATCTGCTGCCCTTGTCCTTCTAGTGGCTGTGGGTTTGGAAGGTGCTGCCTGAGGGTCTTTGGTGAGTGTCTGCAGGGCGTCTTGTAGATAGTACACACGGCTGCTACTGAGTGTGGGTGGGGGAGGGAGTGGATGCTCCTGGGTGTGGGGTCAGTCAAGTGGTGGGGGGGGCTGCTTTGTCCCGGATGGTGTCGGGCTTCTTGAGTGTTGTTGGGGCTGTACCCACCCAGGGCAACTGGGGAGTATTCCCTCACCCTCCTGACCTGTGCCTTGGAGATGGTGGGCAGGCTTTGGGACGGGAGTCTGGAGGTGAGTTACTCGCTGCGGGATTCCTAATCTCTTGTAGCCAAGACGTTACGAATTCACTTTAGTTTCTAATCAGTGGTAACCCTTTAGATGTTGATAGCTGTGGGATTGAGTATTGGGAACATCACTGAATGTCAAGGGCTATTGGTTCCACCGTCTTCTGTTGAAGATGGTCACTGCCCGACACCAATATCAGTTGCTGGTTTTCAGTCTGGTACGTCGTGCTGTTTCCCTTTCTCCTTCTCAACTGGGAGAAAATATCAATTTCACTGTGAACTTCTGCCCTGCCGTCTCCTTCACCTGGTCCCTCTCTGACTCGGCCCTTCCCTTCCTGAACATCTCTGGACAGCAATATCCATTACAGACTCACTGACTCCCACAGTTACCTCAGTTAGACATCCTCACATCCTGTTTCCTGGAAAGACCCCCACCCACTCTCTGTCTCCATCACACGTGCTCTGATGCTGCTCAGAAATAGAGTCACCCAGCACGGGAACAGACCTCCCGCTCCACCTTGTCTATGCTGACCACGAACCCGACTCTAAATAGCCCCATTTCTCTGAGATGGACCCACATCCCTTTGAACCCTTCCTATGCATGTTCCTGTCCAAATGTCTTTTAAATGCCGTGACTATACCTGCATCTACCACTTCCTCTGTCAGCTGGTTCCATACACGCACCCACCCTCTGGGTTACCCCTTGGCTCCCTTTTACATCTTTCCCTTTCCACCTAGACCCTCTAATTTTGGACTCCCCCACCCCGGGGGAAAGACATTAGCTATTCACCTTGTTCAGGTCCCTCGTGATTTTATAAACCACCATGAAGTCATCCCTCAGTCTCCTCCGCTCCAGTGAAAACATTCCCGGCCTATTCAGCCTCTCCCCATAACTCAAACCCTCTTGTCCTCGTAAATCTTTATTACCGGATCGACCTTGTAAATCTTTCCAGTTTAATAGCATCCTTCCTCTCGCACGGTGACCAGAATTGCATGCAGTATTCCGAATGCGTCCTCGCTAATGTCCTGTACAGCTGTAACATGACGTCCCAACTCCTGTAACTCAATGCTCTGACCAATGACAGTGAGTCTGCCAAATGCCGCCTCCCCCACCCTGCCCAGCTGAGACGCCACGTTCATCCTGTATACCTAGGTTCCTTGTTCAACTGCACTCCCCGGGGCCCTGGCCTTCCCTCAATGGAGCCTGATGTCCTCATAGCTCACCCCATGGCCTCCCGTCCAACCTGGACAGACCAAACACAGCTGGGGTGACCGTACTGCACAACACCGCCGTTCTGGAAGGACCGCCCCTGAGCTTACAGCTGCCTGTGATTCCCACATGCTTTAAGGCGGCACGGTGACTCAGTGGTTAGCACTGCTGCCTCATAGCACCAGGGTCCCAGGTTCGATTCCAGCCTCGCGTGACTGCCTGTGTGGTGTTTGCACACTCTCCCCGTGTCTGTGTGGGTTTCCTCCCAGAGTTCAAAGATGTACAGGTTAGGGTGAATTGGCCACACTAAATTGTCCCATAGTGCTCAGGGATTTATGGGATGGCTTCGGAGGGTCGGTGTGGACTTGTTGGGCCGAAGGGCCTGTTCCCACACTGTTGGGATCCTATGACCCCTGCGTTCCCATGGCAACATTTCTGTTTCAGGCATGCTCCAGCCAGCCTCAGGGTAAGATTGACGATACAACATCTCATTTTCCTGCTGGTGACCTTGCAGCTTCTAGAGCCCAACAGCTATAGAGCTTGATTCATCCTTCCGTGTATCTTACCCCATCCCCCAATACCCTGATATGGCTTCCTTTTCACACAGTCACCCCGCTCCCACGTACTCCTAGGCTTAGTCTCACATTATATAGGCAGCTACAGCACATCTAACCCATTCCCTCGAATTCTGAGCTCTGATTCACACTTACACAGCTTTCCTTCTGTCCCGGCCTGCTATCCATCATCTCCGTGTTTACCCGCACCTCTCCTATCTCTGTCTGGGCCCCTTCTTCACTCACCTCCCCCACCCACCCACCCACATCACATAACATTGCCTGCAGCACAGACACCCCCCCTTCCCCCCAGCTGCCAACAGTCCTGATGAAGGGTCACTGGGTTGAAGCATTAACTCTGCTTTCTCTCCCACAGACGCGACCAGACCTGTTGAGTTTCACCACCACTTTCTGTTGCTGTTCGGCATATTGTCCAGACCTTGCTGCATGTGGACACGGAATGCTCCAGTGTCTGAGGAGCGGCGAATGGTGCTGAACACTGTGCAGACATTGGCCAAGGTCCCCACTCCTGACCCTGTGATGGAGGGAAGGGCATTGATGAAGCAGCTGAAGGGATGGTTGGGCTGAGGGACACTACCCTGAGGGACTCCTGCAGAGATGTCCTGGAGCTGAGATAACTGACCTCCAACAATGACAACATCTTCCAATGTGCCAGGCATTCTAACCACTGGAGAGTTTGCCCGCCCGGATACCCATCGATTCCAGTTTTCCCAGGGCTCCTTGATGCCACACTTGGTCAAATGCAGCCTTGATGTCAGGGTCTGTCCCTCCCCCCCTACCCCCCCTGGAATTCAGCCCTTTTATCCATGTTTGACCCAAGGCTGTAATGGGGTCAGGAGCTGAGTGGCCCTGGCAGAACCCAAACTGGGCATCACTGAGCAGGTTATCCCTGAGCGGGTGCTGCCCGATAGCACTGCAGTTATGGACCAGAACAAACTCCCTGCAAACATATCAAGGAGATTTCCGAAACGCTAACTTTATTTACAGGCAAGTGTCAGATGTAATTCAGTTGGTTACCCTACTCCGTTTTAAGGGAAAAAAAAATGCTTTATTCTTACCCGAGAGCTAAAATGCAAATGAAAGAAAAAAAGAATTGGAAACGCTCAACTCTTTTGGAAAACGTAACAGAATAATAGATTAACGACTGAAAGGGACCTGTCCCATGACGGTAACATCCCATAAACACACCCTTGGCAAAGGCAAGTTCAGTAAAACCAGCTTCTCACATGTGGTTCGGCAGCAGGCAGAGAATCCCCAGTTCTGAGCTGGGACAGACAGAGAGGAAAATGTGCGGCACTCCCTCAGTACAGCGTGGGCAGTGGTCACCTTGGTTCCCTGCAGGTATTGCTGGTGTGGTATGAGTATTGGATGGCCAGCTTTGATTCGACCTCACGTGCTTATTGTGTTGTGGAAACATTGCTCTTTCTTGAATGGAGGAGAATGTCTGATGAATTCCTGTGGGGGAGAGAGAGAGAGAGAGACAGAGGGAGAGAGAGAGGGAGCTCAGGGGCACCAGGAGATGTCGCTGTGGGCTGACCTTGAGCTCTGTGCAGGCGGCCAGATCCTCAGCCAGTCTCAGTGAACAGCAGCAACGACAGCTGGCAGCAAAAGTACTTCACCGCAGTCAGTAATCCTCTGACAGAAAGTAAACAGTCTCGCCCTTTAACCCTCCCCTCGTGTATGGCTTAAACAACAGGCAGTCAGTCAAGCTGAGCCAAACTGGGAGGATTAACCCTTTCCCACCCTCACTCCCATTTGAACACTCTCTCTGTGCTGTCCCTGACAGAGAGGATGATCCATTTCACATCCTCTTCACATTTCTTGACAGTCAGGGGATAGTCGTAGAGATGTACGGAAACAGACCCTTTGGTCCAACCCGACCAGATATCCCAACCCAATCTAGTCCCACCTGCCAGCACCCGGCCCGTATCCCTCCAAACCCTTCCTATTCATATACCCATCCAAATGCCTCTTAAATGTTGTAATTGTACCAGCCTCCACCACATCCTCTGGCAGCTTATTCCATACAGGTACCACCCTCTGTGTGAAAATGTTGCCCCTTAGGTCTCTTTTATATCTTTCCCCTCTCACCCTAAACCTATGCCCTCTAGTTCTGGACTCCCCCACCCCAGGGAAAAGTCTGTTCACCCTAATCCATGCCCCTCATGATTTTATAAACCTCTACAAGGTCAGAGACTGACTCACCCTTTCACACACAGACCCTCCCACAGCCGGCAGTGAGACCTGAACCGAGCAGCTTAACTCCTTCAAGTAGGCCCAGTCCCAGCTGAGACCTGGGTCCTGAGCAGTGCTTCCCGAATGGCCAGCCCCTGTTGGTGTTGCCACCCTGGCCTCTAGGCTGGGGTCTGACTGACATCAGCTCGTTTTCCAACCCAGACCGACCCTGCTGGGCTCCTGCAGCACTCCCCCTCAACTCAGAAAATGCTGGAGGCCATTCAGCCCATTGAGCCTGTTCTGTCGGCCAATGAGATTATGGCTGATCGAATAATCCTCAACTCCATTTCCCCGTAACCCTCACCGATTAAAAATCTATCCCTTGAATATATTAAATATCCCAGTTTTTACAGCCCTCTGTGGTAAGGAGTTCCAAAGACTCTAAAAGAGAAAGAGTTCCTCTCATGTCTAACTTAAATGGGCTATTTCTTACTCTAAGACAACGCCGCCCCCCCTCTGTTCTGAGACTCTCCCTCCAGGGGAGATAACCTTCCTGTGTCTACCCTGTCAAACCCAGCCTCGCGATCTTATACACCGCAATGAACACAAACTACTCAAGATCTCTCCATAGACTGGGGTCAGCCGAGTGTACTCTCTCTGGGCTGGCTCCAACACTGGTCTGTCTTTCTTTAGATTAGGGGGGCAAGACTGTTCATGATTCTCAAGCTGAATGGCTTCGCTCGCCAAATCTGTCAATGCCTATCCTTGTCTCTGACTGCAACAGACTGTCAGCTTGTCACTGTTCCTGTCTCTTACAGCATCTCCTCTGCTGGGCCAGCCTTTTTCTGTCTTTATGTTCACCCCCATATGTCTGCAGGTTTTCGAGTTGCTCTGTGTCTGTCCCCTCTCCCTGTTTCTGTTCGAGTTTGTGTCTGTCCGTCACTGTCAATTTGTGGGTTGTCTGTGTTAGTCTGTGTCGGCCTGTGCAGCTCTGCATCAGCCTCTCAGACTGTGTCAGCCTGTCCTGTCCTGATGCGATCTCTATCTGTCTGTCTGTTGCTCTCTCTGTTTCAGTTTGAGTCAGCGCCTATCCGTCTGTATTCATCCCTCGGTCTGTGTTGGTCTGTTTCAACCTGCCTTTTGCCTGTGTCGACCTGTGAATGTCTGTGTGTGTGTGTGTGTGTGTCCGCTTGTCTGTCGCGGTCTCTCTGACTGTAATTGTCTGTGCCAGTCCGTGTGTAACTGTATTAGCTTTGTTGGTGTAGTGTGCCTGTCTGCACCAGTCTGTCAGACTGTAGCGCCCCTGGCTGGACCTGTAGCTGTGTCGGTCTGGAACAGTGCACTGATCGTTCTGATTCTCTCCCATACCTTGGTATGAGGGATCTGCAACAGTTTGTGTGTGTGTGTGTCTCTCTCTCTTTCTCTCTGTCTATCTGCTGCTCTCCCACCCTCTCCCAGACAATGCTCGGCTTATACTTAAACCTCCACTGACTTTCAAATTGTGCAGAAACCATTTCCGTTTCACAGTGTGCAGGTTCAATACTCATTCCAAACGTGCCTGGGGACTATAGGAATGCTGAGAGAATCTTAATGATTAAACCACAAAGCACAATGAGCGTAGTATATCTCCCAGGATAGGACTGAGTCTAGCACACACACACTCGGACAGCTCACTCAGTGACTGAATGGAAAGTTTCAACTTGTCTGGCACTAATTTAATAGCCCGCATTCTTTGGAGACGTGAAGCATTATTCTTATATTACCGGACAAGTAATTGAGAATTCGGGCCTCGTGGCCTGGAAAAAAAATTGGACTTAAATCTCCCCGTTTGGGGAATTTGCTGGTTAATTTGACAACTCTGACCGGGAAAACGTTAGCAGTGGATCTGTAGCCACATCTGATTTATAGAGAGACACTAGTAAATGTTCTGGTCGTTATGAGAGTCTGTAGATGAGGTGAGTCGAGCCACTGAGATCTATCACACTGATGAGAAATAAAACTGAACAAAACCGTCCACCCTGTCCCCACAGACCCCCCCTGTAAGATTCCTTGTCGTGTCATTCACCAGTTTAAACGTGGACTGTGTTCGGTTGTGAATTCTCTGTTTCTTTTAGCAATGCCCATACAAAGGCTGGTAAGATAGCTGCCCAAGGGTCCGGTGACTTCTGCCCTGATTACCTCAGGCCCTACTGTTCCGAATGGCTTGGTCGCTGGCTGTAACGAACGGAGAGGCCCAACTGAAGACTGTCACACCGCTGTGGGCTTAGCAAATACTCGATCCCACAGCCCATCCAGGCCAGCACTGACAGCACCCAATCAGAACACAATTCATTTACTGGGCTGTGTTACCACGGGCTTGCAGTATTCATCACAATCCAGCTTTATCTGTGTGTGTGAAGGGGTGTGTGTGGGTGTATGGGTGTGTGTGGGTGTGTGTCTGTGTGTGGGTGTGTGTGTGTGGGTGTGTGTGGGGGGGTGTGTCTGTGTCTATGTGTGTGTGTCTGTGTGTGGGTGTGTCTCTGTGCATGTGTGCGTCTGTGTGTGAGTGTGTGTGGGTGTGTGTGTGGGTGCGTGTGGGTGGGTGTGTCTCTCTGCACATGTGTGTCTGTGTGTGTGTCTGTGTGTGAGTGTGTGTGGGTGTGTGTGTGTGTGGGTGCATGTGGGTGGGTATGTCTCTGTGCGCGTGTGGGTGTGTGTGTGGGTGCGTGTGGGTGGGTGTGTCTCTGTGTGCATGTGTGTCTGTGTGTGTCAGTGTGTGTGAGTGTGTGTGGGTGAAGGGTGTGTGTGTGTGTGTGTGTGAAGGGGTGTGTGTGTGTGTGTGTGAAGGGTGTGTGTGTGTGTGTGTGTGAAGGGGTGTGTGTGTGTGAAGGGGTGTGTGTGTGTGTGAAGGGTGTGTGTGTGTGAAGGGTGTGTGTGTGTGTGTGAAGGGGTGTGTGTGTGTGAAGGGTGTGTGTGTGTGAGCGTGTGTGTGTGTGAAGGGTGTGTGTGTGAAGGGGTGTGTGTGTGTGAAGGGTGTGTGTGTGAAGGGTGTGTGTGTGTGTGTGTGAAGGGGGTGTGTGTGTGAAGGGTGTGTGTGTGTGTGTGTGTGAAGGGTGTGTGTGTGTGTGTGAATGGGTGTGTATGGGTATGTGTGTGTATGTGAGAGTGCGTGTGTATGGGTGTGTGTGTGAATGGGTGTGTATGGGTGTTTGTGTGTGTCTGTGTGTATGTGAGAGTCTGTGTGTGTGTGTGTGAGAGAGAGTGAAGGGATGTAAGAGTTCATGTGTGTTTTTTACATGAAAATCACCACCGTCGACAGTTTGAAATATTCCATCTCAGGCACGTCTCGTTGCAGACAGTGATGAGGTGAAGCAAAGAGGAAAGATTATACCTCCCCGTCTCTCTCTCTCTCTCTCTCTCTCGCTGTGTTGCCTGGAACATTACCTACATTTCATAATGTCATAACTATCTCATTGCTAACTCCTTCTCAGACAACTGTAAGTTATGCTACTGCTTTCCTTTCCATCCTGTTTCTGTATAACACGATGATACCTTGTTGTACTCTGTACGGTTTTGTATGCAGGTACTTGTATCTAATGTGCGTCCAGTAAAAGGCAGCCATGATAGAAACGTTTCACTATACGCCTGTACACGTGACAATGAAGGATATGCTATTCTTTACTTTTCGAACACACTCGCGGGACATTGGTACAGCTGCCTGGGCCCAGCATTTATTGCCCATCCCTAGTTGCCCCTTGAGACGATGGTGATGCTGTGGTGTAGGTTGACCCACAGGGGGCAGTTAGGAAGGCCTTTGACCCAGTGAACTGTCCCCATAGGTGGGTATTACCCACACATTAGACAAGGAACCTCCTGTCACAGTCACACGCTTGGAATCACGCCTCACGCACAATATCTGAGTCCACACACACACACAGACACACACAGAGACAGACACACACACACACATACACATACACACACAGACACACACACACAGACACAGACACAGACACACACACATACACACACACTCACACACACACCATCCCCAGCTACACCCTCTCCCACCGCCAGGCGGGCAGGAGTTACGTGGAAACCCTCAACATTGGCACAGTGTTGAGTGGTTAGCACTGCTGCCTTACAGCGCCAGAGACCCGGGTTCAATTCCCGCCTCAGGCAACTCTCTGTGTGGAGTCTGCGTGGGTTTCCTCCGGGTGCTCCAGTTTCCTCCTACAGTCCAAAAATGTGCAGGCTAGGGTGGATTGGCCGTGAGAAATTGCCTGTAGTGTGCAGGCACCATAGTCAGGGGTAAATATAGGATTGGGGAATGGGTCTGGGTGGGTTGCTCTTTGCAGGGTGGGTGTGGACTGGTTGGGCTGAGGGGCCTGTGTCCATCATGGAGGCAATCTAATCGAATCAGCTTTGGGCCCACATCTAACATGAGCAACGGTTCAGTGTGGGTTATGCCACAGTTGGATTTGGGATTGAGATGCGGAGAAATGGCTTCCCCCAGAGATTGGGGGGCCGGTGGGATTCCCTGCTATGGAAGGCAGGTGCAGGGCTAAAACACTGAGCGTTTCCATGTTAGACATGGTTCTTCGGACTGAATGGATCAAGGGATATTGGTGGTGGGTGGGGGGGGGAGAAAGTGGGAAGAGGGAATTGTGCTGGATGCTCAGCCAGTGACCGTATTGAATGATGGAACAGGCTCGAAGGGCCGAATAGCCTACTCAGCTCCCACTGCCTGCGTTTCCTGCACTGGGCTGACCCCCTTACATCCGCCCCTCGGGAAACCCTGGCAGTCTGGCTGAGCAAACTTGGATCTCCTGAGTGGGATTTGAACCCACAACTGAGTGGGGGGTGTGAGGGTGCTTGCTTGCAATCTGGTTCAGCCCTCAGCCGGAGCTGAGGCGTGTTGTCCTCCCGAAGGTGCCACAAGATGCCACTGCAGATGTCTTTATTTGGAGCGAAAGTGTTTCCCGATGGGAACGCTGAAGGTTAAAAGCCAAACAACATTCCTTGTGCATATTTGTGTGAGACCACAATGGGCAGGGGAGTGCAGAATCGGACAGTTATTGAGCAACTGGTGGTAACCAGGGCTGAACCCAACCACGCCAAGCGAGTGGACTTCCTGGTAATCTTACACCATCCCACGTGAAGGCTTTTGCCCAGGAATTAGGAGGGCCTGCTCCCAGATTTGTGGGAAATCAGCCCCAGTTTTGTTACAATCCTGAAGTCCTCCCCACCCTTACCCCACTTGTCCCTCATGCCATTTCCCACAAGCCCCTCAGGGTGTTACCCACAACCCCCTGCTCACCAAAATCACCCTCACCCTGTAACTGGTAATCCCTCACCACTCTCGCCCAAAATACCACAGCTCTCTCTCCCCCCTGCACCACCAGATCCCTCCATTACCCCACTCCCCCATTTTAACACTACCCCCTGATACCTGCCTCCCTATTACCTGCCTCCCCATTAGCCCCTCCCTCCATTAACCCCGTCACCATTACCCGACTGCCCCATCACCTTACTCCCCAATCACCCCCACTTCCTTCTATTACCCTCTCCCCATTACCCACCTCCCTCATTAACCTCTCCCCATTACCCACCTCCCTCATTAACCTCTCCCCATTACCCAACTTCCACATTATCCCTACTCCCTCCCAATACCCCACTCCCCCATTACCCCATTTAACCCCAACCCCATTCTACACTCTATTATGGTACTCCCCTCCATTACCCCCCTCCCCATTACCCCCCTCCCCATTACCCCCCTCCCCATTACCCCCCTCCCCATTACCACACTTTCCCCACTATCCCTCTCTCCATTACTACACCCCCATTATATCTCTTCCCCCATTACCCCTCCCTCCTTCCTATTACTTCACTCCCCCATTAACCCTGCTCCCCATCACCCCACTCTACCCCATTAACCCTGCTCCCCATCACCCCACTCTACCCCATTAACCCTGCTCCCCATCACCCCACTCTACCCCATTAACCCCTCTCCCCATCACCCCACTCTACCCCATTAACCCCTCTCCCCATCACCCCACTCTACCCCATTAACCCTGCTCCCCATCACCCCACTCTACCCCATTAACCCCTCTCCCCATCACCCCACTCTACCCCATTAACCCCTCTCCCCATCACCCCACTCTACCCCATTAACCCCTCTCCCCATCACCCCACTCTACCCCATTAACCCCTCTCCCCATCACCCCACTCTACCCCATTACCCCTCTCCCCATCACCCCACTCTACCCCATTAACCCTGCTCCCCATCACCCCACTCTACCCCATTAACCCTGCTCCCCATCACCCCACTCTACCCCATTAACCCTGCTCCCCATCACCCCACTCTACCCCATTAACCCCTCTCCCCATCACCCCACTCTACCCCATTACCCCCCTCCCCATCACCCCACTCTACCCCATTAACCCCTCTCCCCATCACCCCACTCTACCCCATTAACCCCTCTCCCCATCACCCCACTCTACCCCATTAACCCCTCTCCCCATCACCCCACTCTACCCCATTAACCCCTCTCCCCATCACCCCACTCTACCCCATTAACCCCTCTCCCCATCACCCCACTCTACCCCATTAACCCCTCTCCCCATCACCCCACTCTACCCCATTAACCCCTCTCCCCATCACCCCACTCTACCCCATTAACCCCTCTCCCCATCACCCCACTCTACCCCATTAACCCCTCTCCCCATCACCCCACTCTACCCCATTAACCCCTCTCCCCATCACCCCACTCTACCCCATTAACCCCTCTCCCCATCACCCCACTCTACCCCATTAACCCCTCTCCCCATCACCCCACTCTACCCCATTAACCCCTCTCCCCATCACCCCACTCTACCCCATTAACCCCTCTCCCCATCACCCCACTCTACCCCATTAACCCTGCTCCCCATTGCCTCACTCCCCTATTATCCCCCTTCCATTATGCCATTGCCCCCATTAAACCCCACCCCATTACCCCATCCCTATTGCCCCCCACACCCCATTACCCCACCCCCATAACCCCCACACTCCCATTACCCCACACCCCCATTACCCTCCACCTCCATTATCCCCCACCCCCATTACCTCCCACCCCATAACCCCCACACTCCCATTACCCCGCACTCCCATTACCACACTCCCCCATTACCCCCTGCCCCCATTACTGCATTCTCCCCCTCCCCCTATTACTCCCCCCCGCCCCACCCCCCACTATTGCGCTCCCTTCCATGACCCCACTCTTCCCATCGCTTCATGACCACACTTGGGGAAGTGCCCTCTCTCGTTTCTAGATCATTCCGCGCCTGGCCTGAGCAGAACAGAGGCAGGGCGTTTGATGAAATGCTGTGTTTGGATTCACCGGCCCAGACAACAGGTTTCCCTTTATTGTGAACATCAGGGTCCATCACCAGTTGGCGTTAGGAGACCTTCGGACACGGTAACTGGGTGAGGCGTTGGCACCCGCGGCTGTGAATACACCGAGGCCAGTGCCTCGTCTGTTCAGTGCTCCCTCTGAGAAAGATCAAACGTTAATGTCCCAAAGCCTTAATGTCACGAAGACAGAGAAGCTCAGATTTAGGAAATCGAGACCCTGGACATCACACGGAACTGATCAGGCCAAGCAGCTAGGACTGGTTTATCTACACTGTCTCCATCAAATACTCCCAGCTTGCAGTTAGACACCCAGTAACGTTCCCTCTGCAATTTCTCCATCAAATACTCCCAGGGCAGGGGTTAGGTACAGAATAAAGCCGCCTCTGTACTTTTCTACTGAAAAGTAAAACTGTTTCTACCCTTTCAAACTGAAAGTAAATGGAAAGTAAAGCTGCTTTGATGCTGCTCCCCGCGCCCCCCCCATCAAATACTCCCGGGACAGGGAGAGTGTTGTAGTGTGGCCCTTTATAAGCGATGGTTTTCTCCTGCTGAAGAATAAATTCCACAAACCAGAAGCTAAATATTTCTCGAGGGTGCTGAAGGAGAGCATTGTGGTGGGGGTGAGACAGGAGTGGGGGAGCGCGGGTGTAGGCCGGAGGGAGCCTGGAGGTTTGAGGTAGTCTCACAGAGGACTCGCACAGACACAGAGCCTCTGTCGGGGACACAGCAGCTCTCCCAGCAGCAGAAACAGGACTCCAGTTGTAGCCGTTCGGGGAGAAAGGGGGGAGGAGGGAGAGAGGGAAGACCAGCCTCCGACACGGCAACCGACCAGGAGCTGAGGCCTTGGATAGGCCGGGCCGAGGCCTTGGATAGGCCGGGCTGAGGTAGAGCCTGATCTCCAGCCTCAGGTGCGCAGCGATGGGCCCCCAGCTGAAGGAGGGAGGGGGAGGGGGTAAACGGGTGTGGTGCACAGGCCCTGGGCAGAGGAGGCCCCTGTAGGAGGCCTGGAGGGGTGTTGGAGTCACCTGCTCGCCTCGTCGCTCAGCCTGGAATGTCCGCAGCTCCTGGGAATCTGGGCGCTGTTGGCGGTAACGGGGGCGGGCCACATGTGTTCCTCACGTTGGTGGACCTCAGTGCGGGTTACCCACTTTGTCCCGGCACCATGCACTGACAGCACGGTCGCTGAGGCAGCACTCAGGTGGGCACTGCAGCCAAGGGAGAAACTCTGACATCGGCTTCAGGAGGAAACTGACCCTCGGAGAGTGCGGCACTCCCTCAGTACTGACCCTCTGACAGTGCAGCACTCCCTCAGTACTGCCCCTCTGACAGTGCGGCACTCCCTCAGTACTGACCCTCTGACAGTGCAGCACTCCCTCAGTACTGACCCTCTGACAGTGCGGCACTCCCTCAGTACTGACCCTCTGACAGTGCGGCACTCCCTCAGTACTGACCCTCTAACAGTGTAACACTCCCTCAGTACTGACCCTCTGACAGTGCAGCACTCCCTCAATACTGACCCTCGTACAGTGCGGCACTCTCTCAGTTCTGACCCTCCGACAGTGTGGTGCTCCCTCAGTCCTGACCCTCTGAAAGTGTGACACTCCCTCAGTACTGACCCCCTGACAGTGTGGCACTGCCTCAGTACTGACCCTCTGACAGTGTGGCTCTCCCTCAGTACTGTCCCTCTCACAGTGAGGCACTCAATCACTACTGACCCTCTGACAGATGGCATCCCTCAGTACTGACCCTCTGACAGAGCAGCCTTCCCTCAGTCCTGCCCCTCTGACTGTGCGGCACTCCCTCAATGCTGACCCCCTGACAGTGCGGCATTCCCTCAGTACTGACCCTCTGACAGTGCGGCACTCCCTCAGTACTGACCCCTTGACAGTGCGACACTCCCTCAGCACTTACCCTTCTGACAGTGCGGCACTCCCTCAGTACTGACCCTCTGACAGTGCAGCACTCCCTCAGTACTGACCCTCTGTCAGTGCGGCATTCCCTCAGTCCTGACCCTCTGACAGTGCGGCACTCCCTCAGTACTGACCCTCTGACAGTGCGGCACTCCCTCAGTACTGACCCTCTGACAGTGCGACACTCCCTCAATTCTGACCCTCTGACAGTGCAGCAGTCCCTCGGTACTGACCCTCTAACAGTGTGACATGTGTGGATTCGTGGGGATGTACAGCCTTAAACCGTTGCAATTGTACAAGCCTCCACCACTCCCTCTGGCAGCTCATTCCATACACGTACCACCCTCTGTGTGAAAACGTTTCTCCTTAGGTCTCTTTTATGTCTTTCCACTCTCACACTAAACCTATGCCCTCTAGTTCTGGACTCCCTGACCCCAGGGAAAAGACTTTGCCTATTTACCCTATCCATGCCCCTCATAATTTTGTAAACCTCTATAAGGTCACCGCTCAGCCTCCGATGCTCCAGGGAAAACAGCCCCAGCCTGTTCAGCCTCTCCCTGTAGCTCAGATCCTTCAACCCTGGCAACATCCTTGTAAATCTTTTCTGAACCCTTTCAAGTTTCACAACATCTTTCCGATAGGAAGGAGACCAGAATTGCATGCAATATTCCAACAGTGGCCTAACCAATGTCCTGTACAGCCGCAAAATAACTTCGCAAGGCCTCAGGACTGACACTTTTCACCACCTCTTGCCTGAATCCCTCCCCCAATCCCACCCCAATTCGGCTCTTGAGTCTTTTCCAAATCCTTCTCTGACCCATCCCGTTCCTCCCAGCCCTCTCCAAGTCCCTACCTGAATTATTCTCCAACATTTCCCCTTCCCCATTGGCAACTCCGCTGTCAACTTTGTGCTCCAACCTCCTGACCCTTATTGTAAACCCTCCACTAACTCTTCCTCAATAACCTTTCCCTTAATCCCGTCACCCTGCCCGGCTATAATCTCCATGAGACTGGTGATGTTCCAACTGACTGGAACCCAACTGCCAAACTCACCTCTCACCAATGTGCCCAGAATTTGTATCCCCCAAGTTCAAAAGCGCTCTGGCTTCTTTTTCACCATGTCAAATCTCACAGCGAGGGAGAGGAACTCCGTCAGGTCAGAAAGGATGGACATTTGTCGAATATTTTCGCCATGCAGTTAGCAGCAGTCCCCCAGCCAACTCACAGCGAGTTTCACTGCATCTGGGTGATTATTTATAGTCCAACCCCATCACGCAAGGGTGGGTCTTATACTAGGCCTTGGGCGTCAAGACAGTCTTTTTTTTTGTAATTCTTGAGTTTTCTTGTCCTTTTCCACACGGTAAGAATCGACAGAAGGTGGTGTGTACAGTCCAGACCATCATGGAAGCCTACCGTAGACTCCATTTGCATGGCTCATTGCCGTGAAATGGCTGTCAACACCAGTAAAGACCCATCGCACCCCCCCCCCCCCCACCCCCCAGTAATGATCTCCTCAAACCCCTTCTGCCAGGCAGAAAATTCAGAAGCTTGAACACACGCCCCAGAGGGTTCAGGAACAGTTCCTTTCCCACTGTTCTTAGACTGATGAATGGATCCTCTAACCTCAAATAATGCTGACCTTGTTAGTGTTGCGTGTGCCTTGTGTACCCCCCTGTGCAGTGTCACCATATGTCTGTGTCTGAGTCTCTTTGACCTGTACATCCTTGCTTCCCGCGATCTGTCTGTACTGCTTGTAAACAAAGAGTTTCACTCTACCTCGGTACATGTGACAATCAATCAATCGGTATCAATAAGTTAGATTAATACCATTAAGAAGGTTTGGAGGCAATGACTCTACCCATGACGGTTCAGATGGATCAGATGGAGATTCACACGGATGATCCCTGGAATGGTTGGTCTAACATGTGAGGAACGGCTGAGGATCCTGGGATTGTATTCATTGGAGTTTAGAAGATTAAGGGGAGACTTAATAGAGACGTACAAGATAATGCATGGCTTGGAAAGGGTGGACGCTAGGAAATTGTTTCCGTTAGGCGAGGAGTCTAGGACCCGTGGACACAGCCTGAGAATTAGAGGGGGTCAATTCAGAACAGAAATGCGGAGACATTTCTTCAGCCAGAGAGTGGTGGGCCTGTGGAATTCATTGCCGCAGAGTGCAGTGGAGGCCGGGACGCTAAATGTCTTCAAGGCAGAGATTGATAGATTCTTGTTGTCTCGAGGAATTAAGGACTACGGGGAGAATGCTGGTAAGTTGAAATGCCCATCAGCCATGATTGAATGGCGGAGTGGACTCGATGGGCCGAATGGCCTTACTTCCTCCCCTATGTCTTATGGTCTTATGGAGCATCATATATGGTAAATTGGCAGTACGTGTACCTGAAAATATACCACCTCTTAGAAACACTCTCACTGGAGCTGGGAAAATGGTGTGCCTCATAACGCTTCTGTCAGTACATGTTCCATGGATGAATTTGTCCATTTTGACCAGCATCCTGTCAGACGTTAACTCTGTTTCTCTCTGCGGCTACTGCCTGTGCTGATGAGAGCGCCCAGTGTTTCCTGTTTTGGTTCGGCTCCAAGACATTGGTCGAGATGAGGTTGAGATTCCTGAAGAAGGGCTTATGCCCGAAACGTCGAATTTCCTGTGCCTTGGATGCTGCCCGACCTGCTGCGCTTTTCCGGCAACACATTTTCAGCCTTGGCCGAGATGAGTTTGGAATGACCGAGGTTAACCAGGTGGACTGGAACGGGAAAGGGGTGGTGTGAATCTCACCGTGACAAAGATGGCTGCCCGTTCCTATAATTTGTTTGCCGCTGTGAACTCTGCCGGTGCAACCTGTGGCCCACTGGTGTGCAGACGGCCTGGAGAACGAGGCTTCCTTGACAAGGGAAGCTGGCTGGGTTGGTGAACCAGGCCCCAATTACCAACGGCAAAGGTGGCTTGCCTGTCAGGTCACTGGACAGCTTGGGCTGGGAACAGGACAGAGGTCAGCTTGTCGGGACTGAACCCAGTCGGTCTGCAGCAGCAAAGAGCTCTCTCTTTCTGCAGTAAGAGATTAAAATACCTCAAAGATACCTCAAAGGCTACAGGCCCTGATGATATTCCAGCAATAGTCCTGAAGACGAGTGCCCCAGAACTTTCCGTTCACATAGCCAAGCTGCTCCAGTACATTTACAACACTGGTATCTACCTGAGAATGGAAAAAGGTTTCTTAGGTATGAGCTGTACATAAAAAAAAGGACAAATTCAACCAGGCCAACTGCCGTCCCATCAGTCTACTCTCGCTCATCAGGAAAGTGACTGAAGGGGTCACCAACAGTGCTATCGGGCAGCACCCTGCTCAGTGATGCCCAGGGCCACTCAGCTCCTGACCTCATTACAGCCTTGGTTCAATCCTGGACAAATGGGCTGAATTCCAGGGGGGGAAGGGGAGAGGGACAGTCCCCTGACATCAAGGCAGCATTCGACCATGTGTGGCATTGTGGAGTCCGCAAAACGGGAATCGATGGGTATCCGGGCGGGCAAACTCTCCAGTGGTTACCTGGCGCACAGGGGGATGGTCAGGATTGTTGGAGGTCTGTCATCTCAGCTCCAGGACATCTCTGCAGGAGTTCCTCAGCGAGGCGTCCAAGGGCCAACCATCCCTTCAGCTGCTTCATCGATGCCCTTCCCTCCATCCAATGATTGCACAGTGTTCAGCATTATTCATGACTCCTTAGATACTGAAGTAGTCTGTGTTCAAATGCAATGACCAGGCCTGGGCTGACAAATAGCAAGCAATGTGCTATCCCCAAGATATGGACTATCCCCAACAAGGTAGATTCAATCATCCTTTCACCTTCATTATAACCATCACTGACTCCCCCACTAACCACATCCTGGGGGTTTACCATAGACCATAGACTAGACAAATAGGTATTGTGGCTACAAGAGTAGGTCAGAGGCTAGGGATCCTGGAATGAGTAACTCACCTCCTGACTCCCCCAGCCTGCCCACCATCTCCAAGGCACAGGTCAGGAGGGTGAGGGAATACTCCCCAGTTGCCCTGGGTGGATACAGCCAACAACACTCAAGAAGCCCGACACCATCCGGGACAAAACAGCCCCCTGCTTGACTGGCCCCACACCCACCAGCATTCACTCCCTCCCCCCACCGGTACACAGTAGCAGCCGTGTGTACTATCTACATGATGCACTGCAGACACTCACCAAAGACCCTCAGGCAGCACCTTCCAAACCCACAACCACTCCCACCTAGATTGACGAGGGCAGCAGATACATGGGAACACCATCATCATCAAGCTCCCATCTAAGTCACTCACCACCCTGATTTGGAAATATATTGCTGTTCTTTCACAGTCACTGGGTCAAATTCCTGGTGAGTCCCTTGCTCACAGGCCTGTATGTATACTGACACCAGCTACCCTGCAGTAAGGAGAATACTGACCAGCAATACTCACAGAATACACCTAGAGAGAACTTGTGGCTATTTGGGGAGGTGAATCACCTTCCAGCTGCTGAGGAACCCAGGCAGTGGGCTCTCTGTCCCAGATACTGCCTGACCTGGTGATTAGGCCCAGAACATGATAGATGGATAGATAGATAGATAGATAGATAGATAAATAGATAGATAGATAGATAGATAGATATTTGGAGATATATGGAGATAGATAGATAGATAGATAGATTGATAGATAGATAGAAAGACAGACAGGAAGATAGATGGATGGATAGATGGTCAGACAGAGGTAGACAGTTGAACATACAGAAAGCTGGATAACGGTCTTTGGTCTCATGTAAAGTTCAGGATTTCCCTATTTTCTGACTGTCATTAACCACAGCTTTGACCCCGACAGTAATTATTGGGAAATCCTGTAACCTAGTGAGTGGGTGTGAGATTCCCCTGGAGCCGTGATCCCCAGTCTCTGCTGGCAGACCCTTGGTGAGGGTGAACCCAGCTCCTGGGAGACTCTTCCCCACCACAACTTTCCAGGGACTGACTCAGTCACTCGGAGGAATTCCAGAAAAGTTTTGCTTTTCTTTTTCGGTCTTGCTCTTGCTTCCTGCATTGTGCTGTTGGCCCAGTGATCAAGGCAGCCTTCAATTGAAAACAGGCCTACAAGTTGCTGCTGTGTCTGCTCGCCTGCTGTGTCAGATACATCGCCTACTTGTTCCTGTCTTGTCCTGACTTCCCTTCACTGCCCAATTCCTATCTTCCAACATCCAAACTCCACAAATCATTTGCTCCTCCTGAGACTGAGAAACCTCAAGGCCTAGGAGACCAGGCCTATGAAACCAGGCTTAGGGGACAACGCCTAGGAGATCAGACCTAGAAGACCAGGCCTAGGAGAGCAGGCTGAGGAGACCAGACTCACGAGACCAGGCCTAGGGGACCATGCCTAGGAGACCAGACCCACGAGACCAGGCCTAGGGGACCACGCCTAGGAGACCAGGCCTAGGAGACCAGACCCACGAGACCAGGCCTTGGGGACCACACCTAGGAGACCAGGCCGAGGAGACCAGACCCATGAGACCAGGCCTAGGAGACCAGACCCATGAGACCAGGCCTAAGGGACCATGCCTAAGAGACCAGGCCTAGGATACCAGATCCACGAGACCAGGCCTAGGGGACCATGCCTAGGAGACCAGACCTAGGAGACCAGACCCACGAGACCAGGCCTAGGGGACCATGCCTAGGAGACCAGGCGTAGGAAACCAGATCCACGAGACCAGGCCTAGGGGACCACGCTTAGGAGACCAGGCCTAGGAGACCAGACCTATGACACCAGACCTAGGGCACCATGCCGAGGAGACCAGGTCTAAGAGACCAGGCCTACGAGACCAGGCCTAAGGGACGACACCTAAGAGCCCAGGCCTAAGAGACCAGGCTTAGAAGACCAGGCCTACAACACTAGGCATAGGAAATGAAGCCTACAACACCAGGCCTAAAAGACCAGACCCATGAGACCAGGCTTGGTTGTGCATTTTCTTTCTTTCTCTCTCTCCCTCTTCTCTTTCCAGTCCTCTGCTCTCTCCTTCTTATCTCTCTCTCTCTGTCTCGGGTGCTCCACACCCCACCCACCACCCTGCCTTGCCTTATTCTGTTCTCTGCCGGCTGTTGGTGGTCACCTTAACATAGAACATAGAACATAGAAAAATACAGCGCAGTATGGGCTCTTCGGCCCTCTGTTGCGCCGACCGAAGCCTACCTAACCTACACTAGCCCACTATCCTCCATATGCCTATCCAATGCCCGCTTAAATGACCATAAAGAGGGAGAGTCCACCACTGCTACTGGCAGGGCATTCCGTCAACTCACAACCCGCTGAGTAAAGAATCTACCCCTAACATCTGTCCTATACCTACCACCCCTTAATTTAAAGCTGTGTCCCCTAGTAACAGCTGACTCCATACGCGGAAAAAGGTTCTCATTGTCAACCCTATCTAAACCCCTAATCATCTTGTACACCTCTATCAAATCTCCCCTAAACCTTCTTTTCTCCAATGAGAACAGCTCCAAGTGCCTCAGCCTTTCCTCATACGATCTTCCTACCATGCCAGGCAACATCCTGGTAAACCTCCTCTGCACCCGTTCCAATGCCTCCACATCCTTCCTATAGTATGGCAAGCAAAACTGCACACAATACTCCAGATGAGGCCGCACCAGAGTCTTATACAACTGCAACATGACCTCAGGACTCCAGAACTCAATTCCTCTACCAATAAAGCCCAGTACATCTTATGCCTTCTTCACAGCACTATTTACCTGGGTGGTAACTTTCAGAGATCTGTGTACATGGACACCAAGATCCCTCTGCTCATCCACACTACCAAGTATCCGACCATTAGCCCAGTAATCCATCTTCTTGTTACTCTTACCAAAGTGATTCACTTCACACTTAGTGACATTGAACTCCATTTGCCACCTTTCTACTCAGCTCTGCAACTTATCTATATCCCGCTGTAACCTACCACTTCCTTCTTCGCTGTCCACAACTCCACCGACTTTCGTGTCATCAGCAAACTTGCTCACCCAGCCTTTAAGCCCCTCCTCCAGGTCATTTATAAAAATGACAAACAGCAATGGTCCCAAAACAGATCCTTGCGGAACACCGCTAGTAACTGCGCTCCAAGATGAACCTATACCATCAACTACTACCCTCTGTCTCCTTCCAGCCAGCCAATTCCTAATCCAAACCTCTAATGCACCCTCAATGCCATACCTCTGTAGTTTTTGCAATAGCCTGCCATGGAGTACCTTATCGAACGCCTTGCTAAAATCCATATACACCACATCTACTGCTTTACCCACGTCCACTTCCTTGGTCACCTTCTCAAAGAACTCAATAAGGTTTGTGAGGCACGACCTGCCCTTCACAAAACCATGCTGGCTATCCTTGATCACATTATTCCTATCCAGATGTTCATAAATCCTATCCCTTACAATTCTCTCTAAGACTTTGCCCACAACAGAAGTGAGACTCACTGGCCTATAGTTACTAGGGCTGTCCCTACTCCCCTTCTTGAACAAGGGGACCACATGTGCTATCCTCCACTCTTCTGGCACTATTCCCGTTGACAACGACGACATAAAAATCAAGGCCAATGGCTCCGTTATTTCCTCCCTAGCTTCCCAGAGGATCCTAGGAAAAATGCCATCAGGCCCAGGGGACTTATCTATTTTTAACCTTTCCAGTATTCCCCAGACCTCTTCCCTACATACCTCAAGGCCATCCATTCTAATCACTTGTGACTCAATATTCACATCAGCAACAGTGTCCTGTTCCTGAGTGAATACTGGCGAAAAGTATTGATTTAGTGTCTCTCCAATCTCCTCCGCCTCCACGCACAACTTCCCACTACTATCCTTGACAGGACCGATACCTACCCTCGCCATCCTTTTATTCCTGACATACCTATAGAAAGCCTTTGGGTTTTCCCTAATCCTACCAACCAAGGACTTTTCATGTCCCCTTCTCGCTGCTCTTAGCTCTCTCTTTAGATCCTTCCTTGTTCCGGGGAGGTCAGTGGTTGTCGTCCTTCCCCCTGCCCTCCCCCAGGCTGCTGCAGACCATCGGCGATGTTTTATGTTCCTCTTTTTGAGCGGCCCCTGTTTGGCTTCCTCACAAAGCTGGCCTTGTGTTGACTGAGTGAGCTGTCCCAGCATCAATTCACAGCCCAAGGCAGCAGAGAAACACAGTGGGTGGCTTTCAGGAGCTCTCCCTCTCTCTCTCTCTCTCTCTTTCTCTCTTTCTCTCTCTTTCTCTCTCTCTCTCTCACCTGGATCCAAACAGGATGAGCATTGAGAAGGAAACAGAGGTGTTGGAGAAAGTCAGGGAGATGTTTGGGAAAGGGAGTTAAACCCAGAAACCTGGGGTGGGGAAGACCCTAGAGGGTGTCAAGGGAGTATTTCTAAGGGGCAAGGTATTTCCAGAGTGGGCTACTAAATCAAAAACCTGAGGCTATTGCCCTGGGGAGAAATCCCAGCACAGCTGGTGACAAAGCGACAAGCGAGGAAAACGCTAGAGCTTAAAAAGAAAATTATTTGTTGCTCAGCGTAAGAAAAACCCACCTCTGGCTTGGAAATCTGCCCCTCCTATCTGGTCTTGTCTACATGTGACTCCAGTATAAAATGGTCAACTCTTAACTGCCCCCTGAGCGATTAGGAATGGATAATAAACAATGAGCTAACCGTATCCCATGAGTGAATTTGTCAACGAAAACAGGGATTGAAATCTAGCGTCACGTGATGATTGTCACAGAGAGACATGTTCTTCACTTGTGTCCTGTAGAGAGGGGAAGCTGCCCCTCCCTGGTCTGGTCTCTATGGGACCCGTGACCCACAGTGACATGGCCGATTCTGGACTGCCCTTCAGACTGGGGACGTCCCCCTCAGAGCCCCACACCATCCTGACCTGGATCGATGGGGCCGTTCCTTTCAGTGCCACTGGGTCGAAGTCCTGGAGCTCCCTCCCCGGCAGTAACCTCTGTGTCCTGATCCCACCCAGAGTCAGGAAGGCAGCGGGTCCCCACCGCCTTCTCAACGTCATCAAAGCTGGGACACACTCACTCACTCACACTCACTCACTCACACTCACACACACTCACACACTCACTCACAGACACACTCACACACTCACTCACGCACACTCACTCACTCTCACACACTCACTCACACACACACACTCACTCACTCATACACTCACACTCACACACACTCACTCACACTCACACACTCACTCACATACTCACTCACTCACTCACACTCAACACTCACTCACACACTCACTCACACACACTCACACTCACTCACACACACACTCACACACTCACTCACACACACTTACTCACTTACTCACTCACACTCACACACTCACACTCACACACACACTCACACACTCACTCACACATTCACTCACTCACGCACTCACACACACCCACACAAACACACACTCACTCACAAACTCACACACACTCTCACTCACACACACACTCACACGCAGATACGCACAATCATCACTCACACAGACACACAGATATACACACACACTCACACGCTCACTCACACACAGATACACACACACTAACACACACATTCACTCACACACTCACTCACACACTCACACATAGATACGCACAATCACTCACTCACACACAGATATGCACACACACACTCACACACATTCACTCACACACTCACTCACACACTCACACACTCACTCACAAACACTCACTCACACACTCACTCACACACACTCACTCACACTCACACACACTCACACACTCACTCACACACACTCACTCACTCTCACACACACACACACACACTCACTCACTCACACACACTCACTCACACACTCACTCACACACACTTACTCACTCACTCACTCACACTCACACACACACTCACTCACACATTCACTCACTCTCACACACTTACTCACTCACACACACTCATTCACACACTCACTCACACACTCACTCACACTCACACACACACTCACTCACTCACACACACACTCACACACTCACTCACACACTCTCACTCACACACACTCACTCACACACACACTCACACGCAGATACGCACAATCATCACTCACACAGACACACAGATATACACACACACTCACACGCTCACTCACACACAGATACACACACACTAACACACACATTCACTCACACACTCACTCACATATTCACACACAGATACGCACAATCACTCACTCACACACAGATATACACACACACTCATTCACACACTCACTCACACTCACACACTCACACTCACACACACACTCACTCACACTCACATACTCACTCACTCTCACTCACACTCAACACTCACTCACACACTCACTCACACACTCACTCACACACACTTACTCACTCACTCACTCACACTCACACACTCACACTCTCACACACTCACACACACACTCACTCACACATTCACTCACTCTCACACACTTACTCACTCACACACACTCATTCACACACTCACTCACACTCACACACTCACTCACACTCACACACACACTCACTCACTCACACACACTCACACATTCACTCACTCACGCACTCACACACACTCACACAAACACACACTCACAAACTCACTCACACACTCACTCACACACTCTCACTCACACACACTCACTCACACACACACTCACACGCAGATACGCACAATCATCACTCACACAGACACACAGATATACACACACACTCACACGCTCACTCACACACAGATACACACACACTAACACACACATTCACTCACACACTCACTCACATATTCACACACAGATACGCACAATCACTCACTCACACACAGATATACACACACACTCATTCACACACTCACTCACACTCACACACTCACTCACACTCACACACACACTCACTCACACTCACACACTCACTCACACTCACACACACACTCACTCGCTCACACACACACTCACTCACACACTCACACACACTCACTCACACACACACTCACTCACATACATACAGATACACACACACTCACATTCACTCACACACTCACACATACACACAGATATGCACAATCACTCACACACACAGATATAGACACATACTCACTCACACACACACACTCACTCACACACAGATACACACACACTAACACACACATACACACAGATACGCACAATCACTCACTCACACACAGATATACACACACACTCACACACACATACACTCACACACTCACACACACACACACACACACGGATACGCATACACTCACACTCACTCACTCACACACTCACTCACTCTCACTCACACACTCACTCACACACTCTCACTCACACACACTCACTTACACACACTCACACACAGATACGCACAATCATCACTCACACAGACACACAGATATACACACACACTCACACGCATTCACTCACACACTCACTCACACACACACACTCACTCACACACAGATACACACACACTAACACACACATTCACTCACACACTCACTCACATACTCACACACAGATACGGACAATCACTCACTCACACACAGATATACACACACACTCACTCATACACATTCACTCACACACTCACTCACACACTCACTCACAAACACTCACTCACACACTCACTCACACACACTCACTCACACACACTCACACACATTCACTCACACTCACTCACACACTCACATACACACAGATATGCACAATCACTCACACACACAGATATAGACACATACTCACTCACACACATTCACTCACACACAGATACACACACACTAACACACACATTCACTCACACACTCACTCACATACTCACACACAGATACGCACAATCACTCACTCACACACAGATATACCCACACACTCACTCATACACATTCACTCACACACTCACACACACACGGATACGCACACACTCACTCACTCACACTCACTCACACTCACTCACTCTCACTCACACACTCACTCACACACTCACTCACACAATCTCACTCACACACACTCACACACAGATACGCACAATCATCACTCACACAGACACACAGATATACACACACACTCACACGCATTCACTCACACACTCACTCACACACACACACTCACTCACACACAGATACACACACACTAACACACACATTCACTCACACACTCACTCACATACTCACACACAGATACGCACACCCACTCACTCACACTCACACTTACTCACTCTCACTCACTCTCACTCACACACTCACTCACACAATCTCACTCACACACACTCACACACAGATACGCACAATCATCACTCACACAGACACACAGATATACACACACACTCACACGCTCACTCACACACACTCACTCACACACAGATACACACACACTAACACACACATTCACTCACACACTCACTCACATACTCACACACAGATACGCACAATCACTCACTCACACACAGATATACACACACACTCACTCACACACTCACTCACACACACACACACTCTCACACACTCACTGACATACATACAGATACACACACACACATTTACTCACACATTCACTCATATACTCACACACAGATACACACACATACTCACCCACACACACTCACTCACACACTCACACATACTCACACACAGATATGCACACTCACTCACACTCACACACACACTCACTCACACACCCTCACTCACACACACACATTTACACGCACACACACACATACACAGATATCCATGCACACACACAGATATGCATTCAAAGATATGCACACACACAGATACGTACACACACACATGCACACACACACAGATACATGTACACATGCATATACACAGATGTACAGACACACACACATGCACACTCACACACGCACTCACACACAGATACACACACACACACACACACACACAGAGAAACAGACTATCACAATCTGAATACACTTCATTCTGCTATAACGTGCACCTCGTCAGCACGAGTTGGTTATAATGCGATAAATAAATTGTGGATGTTGTTTGGATAATGTAAACTTCCTGCTGAGCTGTTGTAGTTATTTTTGATTTTGCGACCTTCTACAATTTTCTGTCGCGGTTTTCCACAGCACAATATCCTGTAAAGTGAGGCTGCTGAGGGACATAACTACTGTGCTGTAGCAGGACCACCTGGAGGTAGGTTTTACAGGAAGGAACCTTTCCTCTGGGTGGACCAGAGGTGCGTAGGTTTAAGGTAAGGAGCAGGAGGTTTAGAGGGAATGTTAAGATTTAATGTCCACCTGGAGGCTTGTGGGAATGTGGAGCTCACTGCCTGGAAGGTTGGTGGAGTCAGAAACCCTGAGAACATGGAAGAAGGATTTAGATGTGCCCTTGTGATGCTAAGACCCCGAGCCAAGTGCTTGAAAATGGGATTTGAATGGATTGGCGGTAGTTCCTGACTGGGACAGACTCAATGGGCTGAAGGGTCTCATTCTGTTCTGTCGATCTCGATGACATGTGGAAGATGTATGTCATGGCTGTACACCACCATCTCCAACTCTCTGCTGCTGCATCTTGGGAAAACAGACCAGCTCCAGCCCTGCTGTGGTTAGATGGGAGAGGGGTGCTGTGCTGGGTGGGAATCGTTGCCCAGCGTTACATGAGGAAAAATATCAGTCTTACTGTCAAGGTAACCCATCGAAAATTCATCAGGGCCCAATATATTCGAGACCGCACAGCCAGATCTCCAAGATATGAGAATTGTTGAAAGGTTGAGAGAATCGTGGCTCTGCAGGGGCTTGGGTAGGGTGGTTAGTATTACTACCTCACAGTCCCCAGTTTGATACCACCCTTGGGCGACTGCCTGTGTGGGAGTTTGCATGTTCTCCGGCCCGGTCTCCTTCCACTGTTCAAAGATGTGCAGGTTGGGTGGATCGACGATGCTAACAGTCCCATGGTGCCCAGGGATGAGCAGGCTTGGGGGGGCTGGTCCTGGGAAAGATTAGATTAGCTCCCCTATATAGTATGGAAACAGGCCCAACAAGTCCACACCCACCCTCCAAAGAGTAACCCACCCAGACCCATTACCCTCTGACTAATGCACCTAACACTATGGGCAATTTAGCACGGCCAATCCACCCTGACCTGCACATCTTTGGACTGTGGGAGGAAACCCACGCAGACACAGGGAGAACGTGCAAACTCCACACAGACAGTCGCCTGAGGGCGGGAATCGAACCTGGGTCCCTGGCGCTGTGAGGCAGCAGTGCTAACCACTGTGCCACCATGCTGCCCAGGTGGATCAGCGAAAGGCAGGGTCACTGCTAGAGGGGAGGGCCTAGCCTCGGAGTGCCAGTGCAGCCTTGATGGGCTGAACGGCCTACTTCCACACTGTAGAGATTCTAATCTATGAATCCTTGGAAAGCCTTCAAGGCAGGTTAGGCTGCTAGCTTACTCTTTGTCTCTCCTTTGATCACTAATTCGTCTTCATTGCAGGAAACGGTGTCACTGGGTCAGGAGTGAACCTGAACCTGCATAGCCTGTGCCCATTTCTTATTCTGGTGTGCATCAGACAAGGTGGACAGGAAAGGTCTTTTCCCTGGGTGGGGGAGAGTCCAAAACTTAGGGGGCGTACCTTCACGGCGAGGGGAGAAGGATTTATAAAGGACGCGGGGCACAACTATTTCACGCAAAGTGGGGTTTGTGCGGGGAATGAACTGGCAGAGGAAGTGGTGGATGGGGTGACAATGTTTAAAAGGCATGATTTGGAGATGCCGGTGTTGAACTGGGGTGGGCAAAGTTATAAAGCACACAACCACCAGGTTTATAGTCCAACAGGTTTAATTGGAAGCACACTAGCTTTCGGAGCGACGTTCCTTCATCAGGTGGCTGTGGAGAATAAGATCAGAAGACATGGAGTTCTGGGAGTTACACACTGAAGAACTGGAATGAGCCTATCCCATTGTAAAAGATGAAAGGTTTAATCTAAAGTTGTTTAATATATCATGACAGCTCCATGACACCGTGACCTTATACTCTGCAGCCACCTGATGAAGGGCAGCGTCCCGAAAGCTAGTGCTTCCAAATAAACCAGGTGTTGTGTGATTTCTAACAATGTTATACGAATTGGAAAGGTTTGGAGGGATACGAGCCAGGGGCAGGTGAATAGGGCTGGTTTAATTTGGGATACCAGGTCAGCATGGACTGTTTGGGTCGAAGGGCCTATTTCCCTGATGTAGGGCTCGATGAGGGCGTGGTACCCTAGGCCCGAGCCTGACGAGTCTGTGCCAGGTGAGCCCTTTACTCTCACTGCCCATGGCTGACTCACCGCACCCTGCCTTCCAACGCCAAACGCAGGCAGTGGCAGAGAGCTCTGGGATCTTCCTGTGTAGCTATTCCAACATGGACCGCCCTCGTGGGCTTCCAGGTTCCCTTCAAAGGCCCACCCGCCCTCTCCCAAAGGGCAGCCCCAGAATCCTCCAGGCATGGGAAGCCATCCCACCGTTTAACGACTCCCAACTCTCTTGTCGTCGGCATTCCGGGTGGCTGGAATGTTTCTGCAGCTGACCTATCTGGACGTCTCAACTCCTCCCTTGACACACCTCAATAAAGCCACTATGTGTTCGCGCTTGTCCCCACTCTCTCAAGGGTAAGGCTCCCAATATGGCGGCTGACAGGTTGACATACCCGTCATCTCGCTGACGCTGTGTTCTCTCCTCCAGATTGACCCCTGCACAGAGAAATTAACCACTGGCTTTTTTCTTCCCCCCCCCCCCACTTCCACAAATTTGTCTTCACAAACTTGTCCAGCCTCATCCACAACACCGACTGTACAGGATCCCTCCAGTGGTGAAACAGACCATTCAACTCTCCAAACCCTTCCTATTCATATACCCATCCAGATGCCTCTTAAATGTTGCAATTGTACCAGCCCCCACCACTCCCTCTGGCAGCTCATTCCATACACGTACCACTCTCTGTGTGAAAATGTTACCCTGTAGGTCTCTTTTATATCTTTCCCCTCTCATCTTAAACCTATGCCCTCTAGTTCTGGACTCTCCAACCCCAGGGAAAAGACTTAGTCCATTTATCCTATCCATGCCCCTCATAATTTTGTGAACCTCTATAAGATCACCCCTCAGCCTCCGACGCTCCAGGGAAAACAGCCCCAGCCTGTTCAGCCTCTCCCTGTAGCTCAGATCCTCCAACCCTGGCAACATCCTTGTAAATCTTTTCTGAACCCTTTCAAGTTTCACAACATCTTTCCGATAGGAAGGAGACCAGAATTGCATGCATTATTCCAACAGTGACCTAACCAATGTCCTGTACAGCTGCAACATGACCTCCCAACTCCTGTACTCAATACTCTGACCAATAAAGGAAAGCATACCCAAACGCCTTCTTCACTATCCTATCTACCTGTGACTCCACTTTCAAGGAGCTATGAACCTGCACTCCAAGGTCTCTTTGTTCAGCAACACTCCCTAGGGCCTTACCATTAAGTGTATAAGTCCTGCCCTGATATATGCAGTACCTCACATTTATCTAACTCCATCTGCTGCTCCTCAGCCCATTGGCCCATCTGATCAAGATCCTGTGTTAATCTGAGGTAACCCTCTTCACTGCCCATTTTTGGCGTCATTTGCAAACTTACTAACCATTCCTCCTGTGTTCCCATCCAAATCATTTTGTATAAATGACGAAAATCAGTGGACCCAGCACTGCTCCTTGTGGCACTCCACGGGAGGAACCCCACACAGACATGGAGAGAACATGCAAACTCCACGCAGTCACGTGAGGCAGGTCTCACACCGGGGTCCCTGGCGCTGTGAGGCAGCAGTGCTAACCACTGAGCCACCGTGATGCTCTTTCTCTCTAAGATCGAGACATCCTTTTGCTGCTTTCCCCCTCTCGGCTTAGCCTTGTCTAATCCTTACTCCCCTGACCGCACCCCCACAGCAGGTATCCTGAACTAAAATCATTCCACTCCCATTTCCCATTGCACGCTGTCCTGTTCCTGCGATTGTATCACTGTTAAACGTTGAACCAACACCCTCCCCGCATGGATTCCATGTGAGGTGATACTGGTGTTGATGAACTCAGTGGCATATCACAGTCTAGGTAGCTAATACTGCATAGGGTCAGTTTATTATTGAGGCAGATATCTTCAAGTTTATTCACAACACTTACTGTTTGCAGCTACTATATTATCGACACACACACGGACAG